>NC_056743.1:1556995409-1557040409 GCF_019279795.1 Protopterus annectens
AAGGCTTTTAGCTTTTCCTGAATTGAGGATATATCTTATTGTATGAAACTGTACTATTGTCCTGCTTTTCTGTTTAAGGTGCATATGCTAAAATAAAGTGGTACTACTTTTGTTTAATTTTATGTATGGTAAAATAACTAAATAATGCTGATTTTTTTCCCAATGAAAACATATTCTAGAAAAATAGTAAAATAACATGGTAAGTAATGCTGATGTTTTATATGAAAACATTCTAGCAAAAAGATGCTTCGCTGCTACTTGAGTTTTTTTTAATTAAATTAATGTAACTACTGCAGTTTCAGTAGTATGCAGACAAATACATACTGGGCAGGATTCACGAAGGCTTGCACGGAGTGTAAGAGACGTGCAATACTCCATGCAAGTCTCGCGATCCAGGAACAGCCCTAAGCTCCGTGTAAGAGACCAGCTAAAACGTCTCTTACACGGACTGGGTGTGAACATGCTAAATACCTCACTTGCATCCGAAAGGTATGCAAATGAGGTATATTAGCGATCCACGAAGCAGAAACCAGTCCGTGTAGGAGACGTTTTAGCTGCAGAAATGTACTCAGTTGACAACTGAGTACATTTCTGCAAATTCCACAACGGAGCCATGTCAGCTCCAAAAAAAGGTTGCATATGACTCAGGCAGCATGCCAATGGCCAAATATGTGGCCATTGGCAATATAACCCGATGCCAAAATAATAAAATTATAATTTTTTTCGGCGATCGCCGATGTTTAAACCCAGCGCAGCCCCGCACAAACGGGCTGCGCTGTATAAAAACATAAAAAAGAAGGTTATAAACCCACAAATGTGGGTTTCATGCAATACATGGAATGACAATGCAGGGACCAGCAGACCAAAATCAACATGGCCACCGTGTAGTGGTTGCTAAGGGGGAAGCTGAGTCTAAGACATGTAACTAAGCATTAGTAGGCAATCTCATGTAAATGAGGGTACGGATACTGAATCTCACAGTCACATAGCAAATGAGCACAGTCTGAGTAGTGTAAGAGATACATAAGGGGGAGGAATAGAGTAGGAGATAGGTGACATCACAGGGGGGAATGGTAGAAAGAAATGCAGTTCATTGGAGGCCAGTGTAACATGACAGATGACAGGCACAGATCATGGAAAGAGGTGTGCCACTAGATAAGTCATGGAAAGTCAAGAAATGGAAGGTGTACACTGTTACTTACACCAAAGTTTCTTGCTGGGCATGCATGCGCACGTGTGCGCATCATGAAGCGCGAGTAGGACAGTGTGCGCGTGTGTAAGGCAGACTGAGCATGTGGGAGCGTGTTGGGAGATGTTTAACACTGTTTGCGTGGGTGTGCGCGTGTAGGGCAGGCTGAGTATGTTGGAGGCTGTTGGCAGACGTGTAACAGTGTTTGCGCGGGTGTACGCGCGTTTTAACCCGAATAAGTAGATTCTGAACCGTGTAAGCACGTGTGTGCGCGTGTAAGCCACTGTGAGCGTGTTTCTGATGGTATGCACGTTGCTCCCCCCAGAGGAAACAGAGAGGAAAAAGGAAGCAACAGAATTAATAGGAAGCTAGCAGGGATAACTGCTGAAGCTAGCAGGTGAAAACAATTAGAAGCAGGCAATTACACAGGCAGAATAGTAGCCCAGCCCAGCACTTAAAACTCTGCAAACAGTAGTGCAGGATGTTTCCCTTAAGAGACACTGCAAGACAGGAGTAAGCTAATAGAAGTGAAAACTGAAAAAGCTTCACTCAGAGCAGAAATGTTAGGGGCTGCCATAGCTGTCATAATGAGACATAGGCGACTTGCTGAGGGTGGTGACAATGCAGATGGTGCCAGACAACCCACAGTGAGGAGACGGAGAAGAGTGTACAGGCCCAGGGTCACCTACCATGGGTTACATGAGCTGGAGATAGTAGAGCACTATAGAGTGGACAGAGAGCTCCTGCAGCAAATTGTTGAGCTGTGCAGGCCACGCCTCACACACAGAACCAACAGAGGGGAACCCATCCCAGTGGAAACCAAGGTATGTGTTGGCCTAAGAATACTAGCAACAGGTACCTTCCAGAGACCAACTGGCGATATGATGGGGATATCACAGGCATCAGCCTCCAGGGTACTGCACCAGTTCCTGGATGCCATGTCAGCACATGTCGGTGATCATGTATATTTCCCCAATGCCCGTGAGGTATTGGCCAGCAATATGCGTCTCTTCCATCAAATAGCGGAATACCCTGAGGTACTGGGTGCAATAGACTGCACGCACATACGCATCAAAGCACCAGCCGGTGAGTGGGGTAGGGCCTACATTAACCGCAAGGGCTTCCTCCATCAACTGCCAGGTCGTGTGTGATGCCCAGGGCATAATAATGAATGTGTGTGCTGGCTGCCCTGGGAGTTACCACGATTCCCACATCTGGCATTTGACGCAGCTGTACCAGACATTTGCCAATGGGGACATCCCACACGGACACCTAGTGGGGATGCAGGTTATGCACTGGAGCCGTGGCTGATGACACCCATCAGAAACGCACACACACCTGAACAGGAACGCCATAATGAGGCACACGCACAAACACGTAATGTAATAGAGCGTGTGTTTGGGCTGCTCAAGTCACGGTTCCGGTGTCTGGACACATCTGGTGGAGCCTTGCAGTACACACCAACTACATGTACCCAAATTGTCATGGTATGTGCTATGCTACATAATATGATCTTGCGAAAACAGCTGCAGCAGGACCAGCATAGGGCCGGGCCAAACAGCCCCCACCATTGCCAAGGCCATCACAGGCAGAGCGTGACTCGGAGGAGGAACAACCTGAGCCTGCCCCAGTAGGCAGAAGGAGGCGTGCCCAGTATGCCCTGGCCTTGGCAAAGAGGCAACGCATAGCACATACACTGGCTCAGTAGGAACCCTGGGAATGATACCCCTCTGACTCACTCAAATAATAACATGGATGCCTAAAATGACATGACCTGCTCACAAACATGTACAGGGAAGTGTAATATGCATCTGACAGAGGCAGCCCTGCAGCACCACCTGAGGCATGAATGCTATGTGTTAAGTAATGTAACACCATGTACTATATGCACACCTGAGCATCCTGACTAACATCCACCCTCACCAAGCATGAAGCCACAAAATGACGATGGGATGATCAAGTGCAATAACTGGCTGAAGTAATGCAGTCAGTCAAAGGGGAGCCAATGTGTTTCAGGCTGGGAACACATGCGGAGCTTGACATGATGCACCACCTGCTAGGGTGGCGTGCACCTATCATGCCATGCCCCATGGATACCGGCAAAGGCTGTCAGTACCCACAGCATGCCCTGAATAGGTAAGTCTCAAAACACAAACCCACCTTCATAGGTTCTACAAGGGATAGGAACCTAGATGTAATGCTACCCAATGACAGATGTATAAACAGCAAGATGTGTGCAGTGTAAACGCACACAGTATGGAGAATGTAGATACCAGTCCTGTAATAGAGAACTGGGCAAGGCTCACATCAGCACCCTAACACTACCAGGTCACACCTCATACTGTGCTGTACAGCCGCAAAACATGGAACAAGCTACAAAAGGAGGGTGACTAGCAAGAAATGGCAAGGATAACCACACCCCATGTTGGTACCACAACAAGAAGCAGCATGGAATAGCCATGGTCAAATACCAATGGCTAAAACTGCCTCGCAGTATATAGCCTGCTGCAGACTACTGTCCTAATACCAGGAACAGCACCTGGCCTATGTCGGAATACATGAATATATCAAGCCCCCCAAACCACATTATATTGCTTGACTGAAAATACCCAGACATACACTGGTAGCATTGTACTAGCACCAACACAGTAGGAGAAAATTACCCAGATTCCATAAACCAAAATGCCCAGGAACAATGTACCACTCCCACAAGAGGGGTAAGCATACTGGATGTGATAATCAGCAACATGTGTACTGGATGGCAAGATGAGAAGTGTACCCTCACTGGTAAGACCAGACCATAGAGTAATCACACTGGATATACACATCCTGACCCCAGTCCCTGGCCAGAATACCACAGTGAAAAACATGTGTAAAGTATAGGTTGCAGCCCTCAAAACCGATGTTGAATCCACAAAAGGCCCTGTGCAAGTGCAGAATATGGGACACACCACAGAACATGTTATACAGGCATTCCATGAACACAGCCAGGAATGCTTGGAGTATGCAATCACAAATAACAACAACACACAATGCCATACACGCAGGCATCTGGCATGCTGGCCTCCAGCCATTACCAAACCATGCAAGAGAATGAGGAAGCTACCACATGATAGAGCAAACATAAAAGGGAAGTAATCACTGACCAGTAGTATGGCAACAACATATGTCCACACATACAATCCACTAAGTCCAGCCACAACAAGTAGAATCTGTGAATCCAGAGGCAATGTGACGCCAGTACCAAGTACACAGACAACCACAACACCCCCCAATAAATACAAATATATGTGATAGATGCATCCATGTATCCAAACCAGAGGTTGAGCTCCAACAACTCAGTACTGTCAAAACTAGTCAGGAGGAGAAGGTAACCACATACACCACAAACCCAGTCCCACATAGACCTACCACAACTGTAAACCAAACACATAAACACAGACAAATATTCCCGGAGGCCTTAATTACAAACACACCACACCAACAGAAGCCTCCAAAGTAGATCACAAGCAACCACAACCTTCAAACATAGCACATGCAATGAATAGTACGCAAAGCTGGTGTGCCAAACAGTCACAGGCCAGAAGGAGAAACAACATGCCTGATACAGTCGTAATAGGTGTCTGTATAGGCAGACACACTGCTGTCCCACTCACCAGACTGAACAAGGGAAAGGGTAGAGTAAGCTGCTTGTAGGCTGCCACAAAATGCCACATAACACAAGTACGCAGGTCACCCCAAAGCAAGCAGAAATATGATGCACTCAATGTCCATGCTGGTGTGAATTACCTGAGATGTACCTCCCTGGTCAACATCAAAAGAGACATGGATGGTCCCTCTGAGTATGTACCCCAGGGCGGGATGACACTGGCTGTGTGCAGCATCCAACCCTCACCAAGAATGATGCCACAGTACAAACACAGAATGCTCATGTTTAACAGCTGGCACAGTTACAGCTGTCAGTCCAAGAGGGTCTAATGTGTGTCTGCTTGAGGTGTCAAGCATGACAAGCCATGCTGCTGTTCCAGGGATGGCTGTCAGCTGTTACCCGTGTGCCTGGATACTGGATAAGGCCTTTGCCTCCATAGAGCCGTATGTAGGCAAGGCCAAAAGACTACCCACCACCCTAGAAAACATAAGTGGTAGGAAACATAAGGGTAATGCTGACCAATGCCAGATGTGTAAACTGCAATATGCATGCCCCTGAGGCACTTCCCATTATGGAGAACATTGATGTCTGTGCAGTGACAGAAGCCTGCTGCAAGCCTAGTGATAGCACACCAGCACTACTAGGTTATACCACATATCATGTGTTATGGCCCCAACACCTGCACCAAAACATCAAAGGAGGGGAGTATCCATATGCAGCACAGACACCCATATTGCCAGGTAACTGACAATGCACAAAGCAGCGGACACCACCCATGTGCACATAACTGTAGTCAAAACTGCTGTACAGTCTGTAGCATGCGACAGACCACACTCTCACACACAAGAACTCCACCCAGACATCCGAAGACACTGGACAGTATGAATGTCCCACCAAATACCAGACAAGGTACACACAAATTACCACATAGGTGTCAAACCATTATGTATGCAAGGAGTAATCAGGGACCTAGGGACACAGGTCGACATTAATCTGTCATGTGACACCCACAATGCCAATGTGGCTATGAAGACTGTTGATACTGGACACCGTATCATGAAAGGATTCACATCAACATCAACAGAGGTCACTGTGCCGCTGTACTGTTCCCTTATCAGACCCATAATCTAGTACAATGACTCATATGGGATGTACCGCACGTGACACCTTCAACGGTTCGGAAGACCTCATAGTTACCCCACCAACAGGATAAAGGGTGTGAAATATATGTCATATGCTGCCTGGCTGTAGACACCCCAGCTGACTGCAGTCACACACTGCCTACACAGAGGCATTGTATGTCTGTTGTACAAGGCCATGTCCAACACAGGAGTAATGGACATGCTACACCACAGGAAATCAAAGCCATTGAGCTGTGAGAGTCACAGATGTCAGCCTCAACACATAATGAAATAAGATGTGCTGGAGGGACAGATACATAACCCATAGGCTCCCCACACCCAGAAACAGGATCCCAATCCATGGTAGGCAGAGCCCCTCACTGACACCCCTCAACAGGAATATTGCCAAGTGGATGGATGACCGTACATGTATACTGGGGTCCCCACTGTGTCACGACCAGACAGAGGCACAGTGAAGAACCTCATAAATGGCCATAATTGAACATAGCAAGGGGTGGCGAAAGACACACACACTCTGGCTAGGCTTACTAATGGCCTAGGGTGTCTAGCCTAGTATGAACCCATGAACCTATGAAGATACAAAACGTACAGGACACTAAGGATAATCACAAGGCTTACCCAACTGATGGTAGGAACCATGTTGGGCATCCACAGATATTACAAACAACATACCAAACACACACACATATTGCTAACATACAACCTGTCAGGTGTAGTACAAACCCCCCACCCCCGAGTGCAAAATACCTATCCCAGCAGACTGATGGTCCCCTGACATTGCAGATGCTGAGGTAACAGCCATCATCTGCAAAGCAGAACACACAGCAGCAAAGGTATGTGATGGTGTCCTGTGCTGAGGCCAACATGGACTCCAAGAATAATGGAATGCCAAATCACACTACTGCCCAATGTCAGCCTTACCACAGGATATGTACCCAAAGAGCAGTGTACAACAACAGTGGTCCATCACAACAAAGGTGTTGCCTGAATGGATACTCCAAACTACCACCCCAGGATCCTGACAAGCTTGTTCTGCACAGCTATGGAAAGGATCAGTATGTACCGCAGACAGAAGGCTATTGTGGACCTACTGATACTGGACCCTACACACTGTGGCTGTTGTAACTGCAGAACCGGCCCCTAAACATGTCTGACCCATTTGAAGCAGTCATTAAGGTCATTGATGAGGGCAATGTGGTCCACACAGCGTAGCTGGACTGTGCACATGCTTCTAGACAATACCGTACGAGTTCAGTATGGATATGTTCACCAGCTTAAATATACACCCCTATGTCAGTAGAGGGGTTGCAAACCAGACCAAGGACAGAACTGACATGGTCAGACATGCCGCATCCATGTCAGACTACAAAGCGGATATGAGTGGCATCCCACAAGGCCTGGTCTTGGCCCCCCACCCCGTTCTGTATATATGTCCCATAGGTATAGGCCAACATGGAAGGACTGTGACTGAGCATGTATGCAGAGGAGTACAAACAGCCCACCATATCCGACCCGCAGCTGACACAAGCAACCCACAAAAGGGCCACCTACAAACAGACAACTGTAGCCATAGCCATGTCAGCAAGCTAATTGCAGAACTGTGTATAGACAACCACCGTGGATATACAGTAAGTGCCCACAAATTACCACACAGGTGTTAACCCATGAGGTACCTAACATGTAATGTGAGACCTGGGTACAAAAGGTGATAAATATCCTGCACTGGACAAACATGTGGCTGTAGTGTTCGCAGAAACATGTACCATATACCCACCCAAACATGAAGGTTGGCAGATGTAGATAAGGGGAACTCACTGTGGCTCTGCAGCCATCCTCCATCAGCATCACAACTGACTACAATAGCCCCTGTGGGATATACCGCAGCAGACACCTCCATCAACTGTAAAGTCCACAACAGTACCCCACCAGGGGTAGCAAAGAGCATGAACAGATGCCATGTGTTGCCTGAGTAAACAAACTGCAGCCCCACACACCGCCATCCTTCCCAGCTACAGGAAAGCTGTGCCTGATGTATGAAGCCATGTCCAACCTGGAATGAATGAACATGTTGCACCTTGTACAATCTGAATGGCAGTGAGCTATGCACATGAGAGACCTGAACCCCAGCACTGACATACATAGGACAAGCTGTACAGAATGATCCATAACACAGAAGGCACCCCACACTTCAGTAAACTCCTGGTACAGGTCAGCCAGAGAGCCACATATCGACACCCCTCAAGAGGCATCCTGATGAGTGTATGGGAGATGGTAGGCTACCCTGGGTATCACTGTTATGTCAGAGGTAGACGGAGGCACAGTATACTAACCATGACATATGTCATGGCAAACTCCAGTTACAATGTGTGTCGAAGGACAAACACACCCTGTGACTAGCATCAGAAATGGCCTAGGGAACATCGCTAGTGTGTGCCAATGTCCACCCATGTTGTGGAATACACTAGCAATGTTGGACGAGCCTGGTGTAGGTAGTCCATATCTGAACATATTGCAACATGGTCATATGTGCACAACTGGCCCCTACACAGTCTGTTGTGCTCACTATGAAGATGTCAAGCAGTCATAGGACTAAAGCCCAGGATACTGTCCACCACAGTGAAAGTACCGAACCAGTACACTATACGGTACTACAGTGTTAGGTCATTATGAAAGTATGTTGAGAACTGTCTGCAAAGTATCCCATGCAATCCCTGCAGGCACAGTATAATCCCTGTTGTGGCAGACATGAAGCAGTTGGCCAGTTAGTACACAACATGACACCCAACACACAATCATAAACGTGCGATATTGTCGAAGTTCACACACACCCAAATATGTGGTGGACTTCAGAGTGCAACATATGGAAAGCTCACACTGGGCATGCTCGCACACTTTGATAAATGAGGCATATGTCAGACAACATGCCATGGAAAGGCTGAACTGGGCATGCTCACACACTTAGGCCATATCTCCGTTTAGCAGTTGGCCACACATATCTGGTATTTGTATGTCAGTCCAGGAACCAACCACAACACAGCAATCAGCCCAGTGCACACAGTAAATGACCACAGAGACATAAGTGATATAGTGGATCGCCGTCATATGCAAACATCTTCCACAGATACACAAGTTGGTCATAGGAACAGGGAATGCTATGGCAATAAAGACCTGCAAACAGTAGAACAGCACAACAAATATTGTGCATCCGACAATTGAACATATGGGTGTAGAGGTCAATACTAGGCTTCTTGCCCCAGGGAATGACAGCTCAGCCAGAGTGTGCTTGGCATCTGCATCCCCAGGATAGTAGGCTACTGTGCCACTGTAAAGTAGGTCACAGAAGGCAACATGTGAGGCTAGTGAGCTGTGCCTCTGTCAAGCAGGGGCACCGTGGAGGTCTCAGGGATTGAATGTGCTAAGCCACAGCCATGTTGTCGGTGTGTGCTGTGAGAGGGTTGCTGAGGATCTCTGACAGTAGGTGTCCGTCAATAACAGACTGAGGGGAGCCCTATCTGCATTCTCTGGACGATTCCACTGTCAACACTGTGTTGTAATGAGTATGTGTGAATGAAGTGCCATGCCGGAACTGTCCACAGATGTCCTCCTCTGTGGGCTACAGCTCTGCAATGTATTAGGTCACTCTGTCTGTTGTACGGCGCATATATGGCTGGTGTACAGCTGACAGGTGTCTTGTTGTGGAGCAGTCATGGGTATATGTGGGATAGCATGACCAATGCAAACTGTACACATGCTCATAGAATGCAATTGTCAAGGATTATGCTGAGTGGCCAGTATAGTCCTCCAGCATGGGTCCTCTGAAGTCATCCACCCCAGTCTACACAAGTGTAGAGTCTGCTTGTGCTAAACACAGTTTGTGTGCAGTGACAACCTTGCCTGGGGTGGAGATGAGATATGGATGTCCAGGGAAAGGTGGGTATGGTCAGATATCAACAATGGTGGTCTACCTCTGGTGTGGAACAGTGAGTACCCACGTTGCAGATGGACAGGTGCAATATGTATTCACCCATGTGGCTGTGGTGTGTGGTTCTGCCATAGCACATGGACCCACAAATTGTAGTGGCTGTAGGGTAAAGTGGTAGAGGCCTGAGTAGTTCTCACACACAATATGCCTGTACCTGATGTTAACAACTGGAATGGTGTATGTGAATACCTGCATATCCTGGCACTGTTCCCAGGGTAGCTAAGTGTGTGTCCTGGATGTGGGTGTGGTGTTCTGTACTGGTTGTGTTGTGTGTTACAGGTCCTGTGGTCCCAAAGCATGGTATAGAACATAACCTGCCAGTGCGATGTGCATATCTGACCCTGACGTAGGTGGCTGCAAATGCATATATATGCTATCCCCCACCTGACAGGTAGTACTACATCTACATACCTCTGTAGAAATAAAGATGTCAGCACCCTATAAATACTACAGGTGCAGAACAGATGCCCAGTAATTCGGATAGTGCTCTGCTAATGCATCTCCCTCAAGTGTCATAATATAGTTAGGTAGGGGTTCGAATCCTGCAAATGCTCAGTGTGTGTGGGTGAGTGGGGTTTGTGTGTGTGAAAGGCTGTGTGAGGGAAATGTCCCTTTTGGCAACTGGAAGAACACACTACAGGATGCACACTCCCCTTTCTAAACACAGATGATGTCAGCACCCTATAAGTACAGCAGGTGAAAGAAAACCACACAGTAATGTGAATAGCGCGCTCTGCTAATGCGTCCGTCTTGAATGTCATAACATAGTTAGGTAGAGGATTGAATCCTGTACATGCTCAGTGTGTGTGGAGGGGGTTAGTGTGTGTTCAAGACTGTGTGAAAGAAGTATCCTTTTTGCCAACTAGGAGAATACACTACAGGATGCATATTCCCCTTTCTAAACACAGATGATGTCAGCACCCTATAAGTACAGCAGGAGAAGGAAAGCCTCCCAGTAATGCGAATAGCGTGCTCTGCTAATGTGTCTGTCTCGAGTGTCATAACATAGTTAGGTAGTGGTTTGAATCCTGCAAATGTGTGTGTTTGGATGAGGGGGGTTAGTGTGTGTGCAATTTTGTGTGAGGGAAATGTCCCTTTTGGCAACTGGGAGAACACACTACAGGATGCACACTCCCCTTTCTAAACACAGATGATGTCAGCACCCTATAAGTACAGCAGGAGAAGGGAAGCCTCCCAGTAATGCAAATAGCGCTCTGCTAATGCGTCCATCTCGAGTGTCATAACATAGTTAGGTAGTGGCTTGAATCCTGCAAATGGCAAGTGTGTGTGTGTGTTTGGATGAGGGGGGGTTAGTGTGAGTGTGCAAATATGTGTGTGGGAAATGTCCCTTTTGGCAACTGGGAGAACACACAACAGGATGCACACTCCCCTTTCTAAACACAGATGATGTCAGCACCCTATAAGTACAGCAGGAGAAGAGAAGCCTCCCACTAATGCGAATAGCGCACTCTGCTAATGCGTCCATCTCGAGTGTCATAACATAGTTAGGTAGTGGTTTGAATCCTGCAAGTGTGTGTGTTTGGATGAGGGGGGGTTAGTGTGTGTGCAATTATGTGTGAGGGAAATGTCCCTTTTGGCAACTGGGAGAACACACTACAGGATGCACACTCCCCTTTCTAAACACAGATGATGTCAGCACCCTATAAGTACAGCAGGAGAAGGAAAGCCTCCCAGTAATGCGAATAGCGCTCTGCTAATGCATCCGTCTCGAGTGTCATAACATAGTTAGGTAGTGGTTTGAATCCTGCAAGTGTGTGTGTTTGGATGAGGGGTTAGTGTGTGTGCAATTTTGTGTGAGGGAAATGTCCCTTTTGGCAACTGGGAGAACACACTACAGGATGCACACTCCCCTTTCTAAACACAGATGATGTCAGCACCCTATAAGTACAGCAGGAGAAGGGAAGCCTCCCAGTAATGGAAATAGCGCACTCTGCTAATGCATCTGTCTCGAGTGTCATAACATAGTTAGGTAGTGGTTTGAATCCTGCAAGTGTGTGTGTTTGGATGAGGGGGGTTAGTGTGTGTGCAATTTTGTGTGAGGGAAATTTCCCTTTTGGCAACTGGGAGAACACACTACAGGATGCACACTCCCCTTTCTAAACAGATGATGTCAGCACCCTATAAGTACAGCAGGAGAAAGAAAGCCTCCCAGTAATGTAAATAGCGCACTCTGCTATTGCGTCTCTCCCGAGTATCGTAATATAGTTAGGTAGGAGTTTGAAACTTGTAAATGGCATGTGTGTGTGTTTGGTTGTGGGGAGTTTGTGTGTGTGCATTTCTGTATGAAAAACATGTTAGTTTTGGCAATCAGGAGATCACACTACCTGATGTACATTACCCTTTCAAAATACTGATGTTGTCAGCACCCTATAAGTACAGCCAGAGAAGAGGAACTATCTAGTAAACCGATTAGTGCGCTTTGCTAATGCGTCTCTCACGTGTCATGACTTAGTTAGGTAGGGGAATGAATCTTGCAAGTGTGTGTGAGGGTAGTAGGGTGTGTGTAAATGCAAGTGTGAGAGAACAGATCCTTTTGGCAAATACTACAATACACCAGATGCTGCATACTCCCCCAGTAAACACAGGGGATGTCACCACACTATCAGCACAGCCAAACAGGGCTAGTTGGCTAGTAATGCCAATAGTGCGCTCTGCTACTGTGTCTATTACCATTGTCAGAGTACAGATAGGTATGTTTTGGTAACCCACAACTGCCACGTGTGGTTGTGTCACACAGTATGACCTTGTGTGGGTCTTTGTACATAACAATGCATGCCATTGCCTAAACCAGCAATGGCATTGCACACATGATGTATGTGTGTGACACATACACATAAATACCTGTGACCTGCAGTAGTTACCATGTCTGACACATGCCTCGAGTGGATAAATGGTATTTGCAATGTATACCAATATGACTGTGTCTTACTGTGCAGGGTCCGCACGTGGTATGTCTCTATACAGTGTGGGTGTATATGGTGAAATACCTACAGCAGGGGATACACATCTGGTCTGGGCCATATAGTGTACATGTAGTCGATGTACAGGTGCTGCATGTTCCCACCTGTTGTGGTAGTGGTAACATGTCATTCCACTGCAATTCAGTGACCACATGCTGTGAACCCTTCAACTAGTGTGTTGTAGCTACAGTAATGCTCACGCACAATGTTTGGCTGGATGCAGTCCAGCCATATAAACACAGTTCTTGAGACTGTCATATTGCCAGTGTTGTTATGGAGGATAGGTGGTCTTCCTGTGTATGGGAGGGTTGTGTGTGCCAGGCTATGAACCAGATGGCAGTCCGACACACTGTTAGCTGCACATGATTAGGCCCTGATGCTTTGTGCTGTGCCAACAACCTGGAGGTGTGTGTATCTGTGGTACCTTGGGATACCACCCCCCTATCCATGTGTGTTACATGTGTAGGGGATGACAGGCATGGTATGGGGCATAACCTGTCAGTGATGGGTAACACCTGTGAGCCATGAATCATGAATCTGGTACTGCACAGACATTGCAGTTCACCGTGCTGAGGACAGTGTCTGGTGCATGCATCTTCCGGTGTACACTGCTGTTGTTGTGTAGCAGCACTGTTAGTGTCCTAACCTGTGTGATACCCACGGAGGTGGCTATGTAAACCATGTCCTGCAGCATAAGGCAGTATGTGTGTACCAAGGAGCTTTGCCATTATACATCGGGCCATGGGTGTCACGTGCAAGATGACCCTTGCACATCATTGTGGCTTCCTAGCATGTAAGCACACATTGACAGCCAGCGGATACCCTATGAATGACAGTGGAGACTGAGCATAATGTAGACATACAACACCCTTCCCACATATAGTGGTAGCATACCTGGTGAGGGTATGTTGGCAACCAACATCAGGCTCATACTGGCCTGTGCCACATGCTGAGAGATCCATTCTATGTTCCCTATCATGTAGTCCAGGGAGGTATGTCTCAGGCAGCCATACTGGCATGGTCAATGAGTGAGTCATATGTGTCCATGCCTCTGACTGACCTGTATGCATGTGTTCTGTGGTGGACCATAGTGCCCCTGAGGCATATCACTGTGACCTTCACCAGATACAGCCTGTTGAGCGGGACCCCAGTGCAGCACACAAGACAGGTACCTGACACGTCTGTAGCAGGTGTGTTGTGTAGCCCTACAGGCTGTGAGTGTGTGGCACAGGGGATGTGTGTGCCATGTGTGGCATGTGCTCTGTTCCGACGGAACATATGCCTGTGTGCCAGCTGCGGAGGTGTGTGATGCCCAGGCAGGCTGCTATTCTGAGTCCCCACGTATGCCCCAGTGTGTTCAGCATGCTGTCAGTGCGTGTCAATGTCTGACTTGTATTGTAGTCACTGTAATATATTTTATTTATTTATTTATTTATCCTACATTTGTTGACCGGGATAGTCCGACTGGATGCATGTCCATTTCCAGGGGAGGCCCGGGGAGACAAGCTACGAGGGTAGCAGATACAGCATTACATAATACCAGCATTACATATTACAAACAGATTATTTACAGAGATTACATAAGTAAGCAAGTTAAACATGTTCCACAGGTTAATGTTAGTCCTGAGCACAAGTCAGGATTAAATTAAATTACACAGTAAAGTGGTTCACAGATTTTACACATTCGAGTTAGCCAGGCTTGATACATTGACATAGCCAGTTAAGTGACAAATGTTGTTTGAGTCTAGTGTTAAATTGACCTAAGGTGGACAGTAGGGTAATATCAGCTGGAAGTGAGTTCCAGGATCTACTTACAGAGTTTGCAAAGAGAGAATCACCAGCTGTGTTATTAAATTTGCTAGTCTGAATTAGTAGTTTGTAAGAGGATCAAACTGGTCTAGGATTGTTATAGGGGGTGATAATATTTGAAGTGCAGGAGTATTGTCTGGATTATAGAGGATTTTATAGGCCATAATCAGTTGGTTATACTGTATTAGGCTGGGTATTGCAAGCCAACCAAGCTGATTTAGATTGATGCAATGATGTGTCCTAAAAGGCAGCCCAGTGGCAAACCTGGCAATGTGGTTGTAGCAAATTGAGTGTTTGTTAAGGACAGTCTTGTTCATATTCGAGAGTAGAGGGGATGCATACAGAAGGGTTGAAACAAGGTGTGAGCGAGCTATGGCACCTTTAGCTGGAGGGGCTAGGAAGGCTTTAATTCTGTAAAGTGACCCTAGTTTTCTATTGATGGCTTTGATAATTTGGTTAACATGTAGGTCACATTTGAGATTATTGTCTATGATGACACCTAATAGTTTAGTAGATGGGTCAGGGAGATTATTGTGCCATCAGTTGATGTTATGGTAACGGTGAAAGCGGTAGACCTACGTGTTGGTGAAATAACAGCAGTTTAGTTTATTTGGGATTTAGGATCAGACGATGTTCAGAAAGCCAGTTTTCTATTGTATTAAAGGTGGTCTGGGTAGCTGACCATAACTCTACTGGAGATGTGGCTGAGCAGATCAGAGTAGAGTCTTCAGCATATTGGATACAGCTGACTTTTGGGATGACAGTATAAAGGTCGTTAATGAAGATGGAGAACAGCAAGGGCCCTAGTATAGAGCCTTGTGGTACTCTGAGGGTGTTAGGTAGAAGGTTAGAGAGTTTGTTCTGCCAGAGGCCAGCCTGCTGTCGACCATGCAGGTAGGATTGAAACCATTGGAAGGCTCCAGTATCTAGACAGAATGTTTGCAGGGTGTGGATTACAAGTTGGTGATCAACCATATCGTATGCCTTGGAAAGATCCAAAAGAGGGCTGAGGATATATAATTAGTGTTGCAAGTATGGTTTATGGTGTTAGTAAAGGCTAGGAGGCCTGAAGTAGTGCTGTGATGAGGACGGAAGCCATGCTGAGTGTCTGCCATAAGGCGATTTTGGATTAGGTGGTGCATGAATTGTCTATGACTAAAGTTTCCATAATCTTTGCAAGTGGAGAGAGTATAGCTATTGGCCTATAATTGGAGAATTCAGTAGAGCTGCCTCCTTTGTGAAGTGGGATTACATATGACATTTTCCAGATGGTGGGAAATTTAGATTCTACCATGGTTCGTTTGATTACCTTTGAGACGGGGTAAGCAATAGCATCATCTGATTTTGATAGGTACTCGGCAGGGAGTTGATCAGCAGAAAGTGTAGTGGGTTTCACTGTTTCAATCAAGGTATGGAGAAGTGAAGTGGTGACTGGTTGGCAGCTGAACGCAAGTAGGTTTCTAGGGGTGCTACTTTCAGGACCAGGGAGCTAGGAGGTAGATGGCTAGCTAGGGCCTGAAATGTCTCAGTAAAGAATTGGTCAAAACTATCAGGAACATCTTCAGGGGTATTATCAATAGTAGCAGCAGGGATTGGGGTTGACGTTTGTCCAGGATGTAGTATATATGACATGCCACCTGACAGGGTATGGCATTACTGGGTTCAGAGAGCCCAGTCCCCAGATTGGCTGTGTGGTGGCATCCCACACATGTGTTGTACGTTCCTGGCCAAGGGTGATGGCTGACTGCATACATGTGGCAGCTGTGACATTGACACATGACTCACATAAACCACAACTGGACCATAGAGGCGATTCACAGGTTACCTTTGCACATGCTACCCTAGTAGTGTGATTGCCATGGTGAGTACCAACACATAGGGCCAATGGGGAACAACATACTGAAGGTGTGTATGTGTGGGTGTACCGCTACTGTTTCATAGCACTGACATATATGACTGCACACGTGGGTAAATGCCAGGTAAGACGTGTGCAATGTGTCACAGGCAACGTACATGCGTACAGGACAGACAGTGACGTTCTGTCATGTGGAAAGTTGACATACGATCGCACGCTATGCAGATGTCACTAGAAGTCTACAGAAGCACTGTAACTCTGCATTGCAGGTGTAAGCAGTGTTCCAGGGAACCCCAAGCGAACATGCATGCAAACAAAGCTACAGTAAACAGGGCTGGAAGTAGTGCATTGTACAACAAAGAAGGGGTAACAATAACAGTAAGTAACAATGCAAATATGTAGGCACTATCAACATGTACCCAGGAATACACAGCGCAGATGCCCATGGTAGAACTGATATTATGTCATAGTTATTTGTGATTTGGATTACATTGGTACTGCACACATATCTACATGCGAACATCCACATGGCATAGTCGTTGTGGACAACTTGACACCATTACTGTACATGTCCACCATTGCATATCACTACTTGCGTTAGCTTTCCCCTGTGCTACCCATGTATGCGGCTATCTGTTGACAACCTTACCACCGGCATGCAATTATGTGCAGCTGTTATACTTTGGTATGTACTATGGGTGCAGATAACAATTCAGGACATTCATACAGTTACTGCAGCAGGCATGCTGGGATAAACACACAGTCATAGCAGCACACTGTACTGTTACCAACATGATACTACTAATACACTTCTATGTAGTCACCCTGTGCATCAGCAACGTGTTTACCTGTTCCTGCAATGATGTTGGAGATTGCAGGAGGTGGCACAGTGTCATCATATGCACAGGGTGTGGATTAGGTATGCCTGAGTCAGCCACTGATACCACCAATTGACATGTGTGTGTATGTGTGTTGGTGAGGGGCAGCAGTACAGGGTGGGGCAGTGTTGGTGCAGTGTGTGCGTGTATGTGGTCGCCCTAGGTGTTAACATTTCGCATGTGTGTATGCACGCACACAGTTCCACCTCATGGCTGCCATATACAGGGGTTTGTGGACAGCCACAGACTGCACCTGGCAGGTCATACAGATCAGTGTCTGTGTGCACGGACACGGTACCTGTGCCTGGCAGGGTGCTACGGACCATATCCAGTACTAAGCCAGACTGGGTACTGTCATCAGAAGCGGGAGTGTGTTGACTGGACACAAGTCCCTGTTGGGACTGTCCAGAGCCACGTGCACGTGGTCTCCTGGGGCTTCCGATGACAGCACAGACCTAGCATTGCTGGGGCTGCTGCTGGCACTATGGGGCATGCGCGAGCCTGTTGTCATCCGCGCCGACTGCCAGCTGCTGCTGCTGCCGGCATACGGCCACATCGATGCCGCAAACGCCCACCATTGCCCTGGCTCATGGACATCTGGTTGTGGAACTGCTGTAATATGTCCCCACAACGTCTGTCTATGACATCGGTGAAGTTACGGATAGCATCCGCAATGTCACGCATACTGTCTGTCATGGCTGTGCGACATGCTCTCAGCTCCCTCAGACCCTGTCTGGTGTACCTTTCCATACGTGACTGTGCCTGCATGACAGTCCAAAACATAGCTGAGGTTGACAGACCTCTTTGGGCACGTCGGCCAGAGGCAGTACGCCCACGGATGCTCCCACGAGAACCCATGGGCAACTGTCTGTGTGGTACCATCGGAGGACCCTGCCCATGGCTGCTGTGTGGGGATGCATGTGCCACAGGTACCACATTACCCTGGTCTATGCCCACTGTATCCTGTCCATCACCTAGGGACAATGGTGACAAAGGATGTACTGGCAGGATGACTGTGCAATGATGGGGTTGACAGCTGTGTACTGTCAATTGGCTGACCAATGGCGGACCCTGACACACCTTCCTGTACCATTACACAAATATCATCATTACCAGTAGCCGTGGCACAGGATTCAGGTTCCCTGCTGCAGGTCACCAGAGCAGCCCCAGAACCTGTGGGAGGAAGACAGGAAACACAGTTTACAGTCTCCAGACATTGTTACCAGTGATGCACTTCTACACACATGCACACATGCACACATGGACACATGCACACATGCACATGTGGACACAGGCACACATGCACACATGGACACAGGCACACATGCAGACATGCACACGTGGACACATGCACACAGGCACACATGCACACATGCACACATGCACACATGCACACATGCACACATGCAGACATGCACATGCACACATGCACACATGGACACATGCACACATGGACACATGCACACATGCACACGTGGTCACATGCACACATGGGCACATGCACACATGCACACATGCACACATGCACACATGCACACGTGGACACAGGCACACATGCACACATGCACACATGGACACAGGCACACATGCACACATGCACACGTGGACACAGGCACACCTGCACACATGCACACATGCACACATGGGCACAGGCACACCTGCACACATGCACACATGCACACCCCGCAGTATACACACAGAGCACTACTGAGTTACACTACTGTTACTAGCATTATCAGGACTATTATAGGTTATGTTAAACACACTCACCAGCATGGATGGCCTGCCTTGCTGTAACCCGGAGGGACCTGCAGAAATGATGAGATTAATGTCAGTGGGCACAACTGTGCCATTGATATTGCATATGATACAGTGTACAGAACAGTCAAGTGTACATATGGCATATTACCTGCACTCCCAATGTCGTGCTGCTGTGTGGAACCAGCCTCCATCATAATGCAGGTGTACTGCTGTTGGTGTTCTGGGGCTGGAGCCACAACACTTAGGAGTAGCCCCTCCAGTCTGGTGAGGGGGATGTGTGGCCACCCCACCTCCTGTGGCAACCTGTTGCCTGTGGATATCTGATGCACGCTGATGGACACTTCGGATTAAATCACTGCAGTGATGTCGTACCTGCTCATATGTCCTGTTATGCGTGCCAATATCATTTACCCTACGGACAAGGTCTTGCCACAGTGCAGCCCTCTCCTGCTGATTCTGACTGGTGCGGGAAAACAGGATGTCATACTCCCGCACCAGGCTCTGGTGGATCTCCTCATCTTCCGCCACAGAGTAGGCGGGGTTACGCTGACGCGCCATCTCCCTGGAAGAGAACACAAACAGGATATCAGCAGACCATGTCAGCAATATATGGCACACATACTATACATGATACTCATGTGTAGTGATATACTACTACTCCCATATGTTGCATGTGTGTGTGTCGTGGTGGATACACAGGTACATGGCCAGATATCAGTGCTCAGCCAACACCTGTGCAACAATACCTGCCACATTCCACACAACATAGTAGCATGCCCCATCGGTCAGCACACACTGACAGGTGCAATGCACAACCTCACTCTGGGGGTTCATCCCAAGGTACTGTATGTGGGACACCGTCCACTACTGTGATGTGGACAGAAGTTACTCGGCCTGGATATACATATCCCACCACCACCACCACCAGCACAGTAGACTACTTTGATATGTATGTGATTAGACAGTTATTCACTTGCTGGGACTGAGATGGTATCCATGCAGCACACTGGGCCAGTGGAAGCCACAAGCCACACTGCTGACCCCTTTGCAAATGCTTACCACAGACATGCCACAGATTGCATGGAACTTGCACACACATTTCTAACCCAGACCCTATGCACAATGGTTAGGCATCCTGTCCGGTGGACCCCAGACAGAGGCAGATTGTATAACAATAGCAGGAGGCTACTGCAGGACAGAGCACATTCACATTAAGGGAAGACATCTGTGGTCAGCACTGGTACTACGCTACGGTCCGTCATAACAACAGCCACGGCCTACTCTGGGAGGGAAATGGACACAAACACTATGGATGACCACAAGGCCTTCTTCAGTTATGTTACACATATGGACCACATGCCTCAGATATGCTCTGTGTTAATACACACCTACTTAACATTCACCAAACACACGGATATTGGCAACAATCTTGCAGACATGTTCGGTGCACGTATCCCCCCTCCTTCTCCCCCACCAGTTGAAATATTTATCACAGCTGGATGTAACCTCCCTATCATCTCACATGTCCAGGTGAGGGCCACCCTCAGCAGAGAAGAACACACAGCATCACTGTGACCTCATGGTATCCCTGGATGTGTGCTACCTGCACTCCGAGAGGACATACAACCGGATATAACACTGATAATTTATCTTGGCCGTACTACAGGATATGTACCTGGACAGTGGCATACAGCAACAGTGGTCCCACACCACTAAGGAGGCACCTCGACTGACCCTGGGAACTACCACATCATATGCATAACCAGCCTGGTCTGCTAAGCTATGGAATTATGCAGTATGGGATGCATATGCAGTGATATCGGGTACCTGCAGACACTTGTTCCCAGCCAGTGTGCCTTTGTGATGGGCTGATCCTGCCTTTTGAACCTGGCTGACCTTTCAAAGCAGTCACTACAGCCATTGCTGGGGCAACGCACAGACAACTGCTGCCAGGATCATGGCCTAAGACTGATTGACATGTAATGTATGATCATCCCCTTTTGGTGGAACTACGTACACACAACATATCACATGGACATACCTATAGATACAGACCTATGACACATTTGGAGGGTTCACAGTATGCACACTATTAACCTGCTACTTTGCATTACCTGTGTTTGTCGCAGCTGGTTGCGTTACCACTGCTTCTGCTTGCTGCTGCTACTGTCACTGCTGACAGCTTCGGGTGACAGAGTCACAGTGTATAATTTTTTTTTTTTGTTCTCTCTCTCTCTCTCTCTCTCTCTCTCTCTCTCTCTGTCTGCTTCCAGACAGTGCAATGAATGTATTGCATGTGTGGAGTGTTAGCACTGGATGCTTTTGTAGGTATCTGCATAGGTCCATGTGATGGCCTCTGCACCAATTGTAAGCCAGCATTTGCTAATTGCATACAGCCAGTTGTGTACTGATTGCAGTTCTCACTGTGATTTCAGGTCAGTGCTATAAAAGGGTATGTGGGATAGGCGTTGCCCTTTCAGATTGTAAGGGCGGGGACCATGCTGGTATGCTGTGGACAGTGTTCTGTGAGTGTAAAGGTTAGTATCTCTCTCATGATTCAGGCTGTGTTGTATATTCACATTTCTCCATTCCTCTCTCATGTTCCCTGTAGCAAGTGTGTATGCACAATGACTCCTACAACTATATATAGATATATATATATATATATATATATATATATATATGTACATATACATACATTTATATATGTACTTTAACTGACATTATTATCTACAAGCTACCAACTAGCATGGCTGTTTCTGTTCACACACTACTATTATGGAAATCCAGTAGTTTTGACAGTAATTTTAAATGACATGCTTTGTGTACTACACATCCTATATTCCCTTTACATTCATCCCTACTATTACATGTTATATTTATTTTAGCACAATGTTCTTGTATAAGAGTCATGGCTTAGTGGTAGGTCATACAGACTAGTGTTTCCAATGTCCTGGGTTCGGGACTGACAGTGGGATTTTATTTTGCTTTTGAACTGAGTACAGGACCTGTCAATCAAAGTGACTAAGGCACTTTTAAGCAGTTGTAACAGGGTTAGCGCTGGTTTGCGCGGAGCTCACGCATGCGCACTGGCGGTTAGCTCCGCGCACACAAGCGCACACCCGCTTACAACCACTTAACGGTGCTTACTCTGGTGCACACCCACGCTATTTTCTTTGAAAGAAAAGAAAATGGGGAGACAGGAAAGTGGTGAAAAAGGGGTCACAAAGAGGGTAAGACAGTAGGGAAACAAGCTTGGGATTTGCAGGAGGGATGTAGGTAAGGCCCATAGCTGCCCATTTCTTCATCAGCAACAGCTGTGCATATGTATGTAATTTGGTGTGACATTTGAAACCTTCCAACCCTGAGAGAGGTGTCAGGACAACAATAATACTTGTTGCACAGCCAATTGTAATTGATAGATTCCATGTCCAGCAGACATGTGTGCGGAATGGGCAGCTATGTATGGGGTGTAATTTTTTTGGGGGTACAGAGTGCCCTTTTTTTTTTTTTTCAGGTGAGAGTGGTATGTCAGGTGAAGGAAGTCGGTACAGCTGGGGAGGTAGGTTGGGTAGGTAAACAGACAAGACAAACAAGACGCATACAGGGGCGGTGTATGACATGTGTGGGGGGGGTACACAATTGAGGGCGACGGAGGTTTGGATATCCAGAGCCCATGAGCCCACAGATGGCAACAGTGGAACTGATATCCCCACCCATAGGCAGTTGCCACTGTTGCTTCACTGCCCAGGACGGGCCTGTGCTGGGGGCTGTGTAGGCCTGGCAACAGGCATGCCCATTAGTTGCACCACCTGTGCCTCAAGCTGGCGAGGGGCTCGAGAACAGAGTCCCGAATCTCCCACGCACCACAGTCCGGACGCCACGGAGGGTGAGTGGTGGTTCTCCTCCGCCACACTTGCAGAGGGGCAGGGCGAGCCCCATCCCCTGCAGTGCTTCCACCCGCAGGTGGCACAGGGCCACCGGAGGAGGGTCCGGACTTGGCACTAGTGCCAGGTGCACTCGCCAGCTGAGGTGGGAGAGGTGGGTCCGCTGGAACCCGCCTTCCCTGTCATCCTATGTTTTGCATTATGTCATGACAGTTTGGGTTAGTGACATATAATACCATTCACAATTAGTTGTAACAGCATGCATTAGTATTCCCATTAACCAAACACCCAGATATTCACACCATTGAACAGCGTGCATAACACATGCATAATTTGAACAGAAATACACAGTCCAACAACATGCAGGGTTAATTGATGGCAACAGGCCATCAGGTTTGGATGTATGAACAGGGCAGATGCATCAACAGACATGCAAATATATATGACCCAACAGGACAAACGTCCAGGGGTGTTAATTGTGATTGCACATACCATTTTCACGTGGAATGGGTTATATGTGGTTATAGGGTGGGGTGAAGAAAATAATATTAACACCTTCAAATACCAATACATATGCTGTACATTTCTAATAGCTACAGTTATATACACACTACTGTTCTAACTACAGTTTCCTATATGATAACTATTTCAACTTGGTGATAGGACTGTTACTGCAACATCAATATACATTTTATTGTTCTTCATACACATTCATATCTAGCTTTGTTCAGCTACATCATCCTGCTACATTTGCTTTATGTAGCTGTAGACAAGTGTGGATGTTTGGTATATCAGACAATCATCCTATCTGCATATTGCAGACTGAGAGCAACATATCCAGATTTTGGGATAGACATTCCAGATGCAGCAACACTTTGAACAGATTTCGCTGTTTGGTTTTGATTCTCACATGCATTTCATTCTGTCTTGCCTGCAGTATACTTTATTCAGGGGTTATTACTACTGTATTGCTGGATTCATGACACTTTCTCACACTCTCTCACTTGCTTTCATTTTACTATTCAGGATGGTACTTACTTCTAGGCTTTATTGACATGTTTTACCTGTAGTTATTACAATCCTTTCCAGCAGTCTCACTTCTGTCATGTTTCAGTATTTCAACAGGGATATATTTCACACATGTGATTTCATCATCTTCTGCAGCTATACTTTTCAGCCTGCTGCAGGTTGTGTACTATTTTCTTACAGGTAGGGCATTTTATTTCAGAATATATGTCAGACAGTTTCATTTTTCGGTTTAACTTACAGGCTGAAACACACTTTTGTAATCAAGCAATACTTGCAGACACTTTCACACTGTTACTTGCACATTTTATTCCTTACTGACTACACTGCACTCTTTTGCTGACTGTCATACTTTTATATTTCTTTACAGTTACTGGTAGTGGATTACTGACCTGCCTGGTGGCGCAACCGCACCAGCCTATCACCATAGGCTCTGCGGTTCGCAGAACGGACACCTGCAGCTGTAATATAAATGAAGTAATATTGGAATACACATCTCCATAATATCAGCTAGTTTAATTTCTTACATACATAATTAAATGTAACTTACTCAGTAGTGGGGCATTGGGTGTTTGCCGGGCCTCCTGGATCCAAAGGTTCAGTTGGTCATGCTTGCGTCTCTTCAGGTCCGCATGGTGGTGACGGACCTGCTCACCAGTCCTTGGAATCCCTGTGGCACTGGTGAGATCATGAGCCAACCGGTCCCACGCCTCGGCCCTGTATGCTCCCCAGAAAACCTGGCCCTGCATGAGTTGGGCCTCATGATTGTGGACTAGGAGCCAGACCATGTACCTGGACTCCTCAACACCCCACCTCTGTGCTCGAAAGCAACTACCCTCTCCTACTCCTGTCATTCTGCCTGCAGGTCAGTTCTACATTCGTTTATGCTGTGTATTCCCACCTATGGGGCTTATATAGTCCATTTTTCCCGCAGATATCTGTGATTGGCCATTTTGGAATTGTATCAACTTCAGTAAACCTGCATTGTCATGCTCCAGTTTGTATTCATTCCTATATATTAGCTATTATTGCATTTCTAGGTACTGCTGTCATGGCTTAGTGGTTTGGTACCTTGACTATGGTGTATAGTATCCTGGGTTAGAACCTTGCCACTGCTTTTTATTTTTCATGACTGTCTAGACATGCTGAGGGGTGTGTCTGTGTAAAGGCAGTTTTGATATGGCTTGCTCAATGTTGCCCGTCGGTTAGCTTGTTTGCGCGGTGCGCAGCTCCGCACAAACGGGGTACGATGCTTTAAGCCTCATTTGGCTATCGGCACGCATATTACGCTCAGCTCAGTTAGGGGCACATAGATTTAGCATGTTAAACCACTGCTCAGCTACGGGCACTCATTTTGCACCAGTTAAACCACTGCTCATCTACGTGCAGATGCACTCACCCTGTTAAACTGTAGCTCAGCTATGGGCACATCTGGCATTTTTTATTCTTTTGTTACCTCACATTTCTTCAGTATAAATGGGCTATTTCATTACATTTTACATAAAATGTGGTTTTATGTGTACATATTTGTCAGGGACTTGTTTCCTGCTTATTTTGCTAAGAATAAAAAATTGGTGTTGTGGGGGCTTGAACCATGAATGCCTGCTCTTCAGCCAACATCTCTACCGCTACGCTATTGCTTCCTGACTTATTTTGCATATTTAGTTCTTATATGCTTTCCCACTGACTGCTAACTGTAGCTGCGCTACGGGCACGCCCGCGCAAACGAGCGCACTCACGGTTAAACATTTTTACAATTAAAAAAATATATAACATGTTTATTTATATGTTTTCTGTTCATAGTCTGTGGGGGCATGTGTTGTGTTCTGTTTATTCACATTTCCGTGGACTCTGTCGTGGGTGTTTACTTTGGGAACTTTTCCTCTTCTGGGGGCGTGTCCGCTTACAGGGCTCGGCCTACGGACACGCCCCCTACTGTCTTACACGGGCCGTGTTAGCCTTAAGTGTGATTCAGCATGCTCTCATGAATATGCAAAGCATGCTGACATCACTCCGTTAAACTGCAGCCTCCGTGTATGAGTTATAACTCTTACACAGAGGCTTCGTGAATCCTGCCCACTGTGTCTGTCTATGGATGATATTTTAAATGTTCAGTAGTATCAACAGCCTATATGACAGGACAGTGAAAACCAGAATGTATACTTAAGGTAAAACTGTTTGCATGTAATGTAAACCAGCAGATTATCATACTCAGCCAACCCATTCCAAGTCCTGTGGTATTTTAATTTGCCAAAAGTTAAGAATTTGAAATGTGATAATACTGGAACTACATTCTATATACCTTCAACCCCTCCCCACCATGCTCCCACCCCCTTTCTCCACCCAAAATATGTACGCTGCGCACCTGTAGTCCTGCTTTATGGACATTTAAGCATTCCTGCAAGGGCTACTGTACCTCGCTATGTTAATTTGCACCCTCCCCCTTACCAATAATTTAGGCTATTTTTAGGCCTTCTTTGGTTTAAAGTTTGTAGTCACTTGCTTTATATTTTCTGTCATTCTTCTTGATCCACTTGCAGACATTTGAGCACTTATTAAGGTCAACACCCTAATTCTTCTCTGTATTGTCTCATCACTATTTCATAATGACTTGGTGTAATCAGAAAACCATAAAAGATAATGATTAAAATAAAAATTCAACATAAAAATGTAACCCCCCCATCCAAGGTAGACACAAGTACAGTGTTTTTTCATCTGTCCTTGATTTTGCAGAATGTTCTGGTTTTCTGTCATATTTTTATACTATTAATTTATGCTTCTTATTATTCAGAAAATGCATATTGCTGGTAGTATGTTACTTTGCACTTTTATAAAGCTGAATATAAATTATAATTAGAAATACAGTGCAAGGAGAAGTGGTTTGAGTTGAGTGCTGCTTGCTTTTTTATACTTGATTTTGACTGGCATTCCAGTAATATATTTAAAAAGTAATTTATTTTTTCATTACTCACAACCCTTTTGTTTTCATCTAGATATTAAGTAAGCTGTCAAGTAGCCAATGCAATGAAATATTTTTTCTTCTTCTCCACTTCATTTTGTCTTGATTGGACTGATAATGTCTTCATTGGACTCTCATAATGATGGTCTGGCACCCAGGGCAGCATATTTAAAGTCCCAGTTTTTGTGGTTTTGAGCATAGCTCTGCCCCTTTCTAGTTGGTCACACCCTCTCCAATTGGCCCCACCCATTCATCTGTCTCCTGCAGCCCCCCTTTGATTTGAAGTCACCAGCCACCACTGGAATAGGAGGAGTCGAATTAAGTAGGCAGGAAACATTTTGAGTTTTGAGGACGAATAAGAGTACAAAACAGAGAAAAAGAAGAACTGCAATGAGGAGAGGTCCATCATATGTTAAATATAATATTTTTGTAAATCCTTTATATTTCTTGTTCCTCACTTAAACAGTAGGGGTTCCAGGTGTAAAGTAGCATTTGTATTTCTTGTTTATCATTCTTTGGCTTTCCATAATAAAATGACAGACATTAGAATATGTTTGACTCTTCCTTACATGACTGTTAGAGTCCAATACATCTCATATATGAACTTTAAGACTTTTTAGATTAACTTATTTATCCATTGGTGATAACGGCTTTTGTACAAGTTAACACCAAAGTAACATTAACTTCTAACTCCATGTTTTTTATAAAGTCTATTCCACTTCCAAATTATAAGTATTAATTGCCAGTATAGGCAGAGACGGCCTTTGGTCAACTGGTGCCCTAGGCAAAAGGGCTCCACAGCTCCCCCCACACCACCTGCTGCTGCCATCCTGGTCTACCTACACCATCCAGATTACTGGAAAAGTGACCCTGCTAGAGCGGTGCCCTAGGTGGATGCCTAGTTGGCCTATGCCTAAGGCCGGCTATGAGTATAGGTGCAATCAGTTAAGCAGTGGTTAACGCCATAGATCTTGATTTACTTCTGTTTGGACAGCGTTTTTATTAGTCATTGCTACAAAAGACATACGATTTAGCACAAATTGGTAAGCTGCATTCGGTGCAAGAAATAAGAATCACATTTTTTGCACTGGTTTGTTCTAATGAGCACTGAAGACATTTCTGGACATTGTGTGTGGAGAGAAGAAGAAAACCATCTATAGCTTTATTTCTGAGATTATATGTCAGATCAATTTACAACTGTTCAACGTGTGATTTCTCTAACTTGTGGACTTATAGATATCAGGTGAATAGTTTTACTGACCAATGTAAATCAAAATCACATTTTTGTAGATAGCTGATGTAGACTCTGATGTTTCAGTTCACCTTCTGACAATTGCTGCGATGTTACAGTGGTTATTTATGGTGTTATTGGGGTAATATTCCGAAGACAGTAATGCAGACAGTTCAGCATATACATCTAGCTGTTTGATAGGCTAGGTCCATATTACTATTAATCATAAATGAGGACCTGTTGTATGTTATTCCTTCCCACTTTACCAGTAACACAATGGTTAGAGTTGTGCAACACCTCTAGCTTTGATCAATTTTTATTAAAATCTACTAATTTTTAGATGAATCAAACATGGTTCAAAGTAACTTAATTTCTCATCTTTATGAAATTATCCATATTGTCACCCATTATGAGATGAGTCAAACCAAAAAACATAGCACTTACACAGCAAATATGAAGGTTAGGTCATGTTAACCAGGGTACATGTGTCCTGCAGTAAGTTAAGGATAGCTGACTTTGTTGCCCTGCAGCAGTGTTGTTGGGATATAGAACTGTACGGCACATGGAGCCTAGAACTTTGTGTGCACTGGGGAGTGGGGACACATGAAAGGCTGTGGTGTCTTCATAAAGATGGTAGGAAGCATTAGAGATGGGTGATACCCACGATTCATCACTAACAAGTATGTTCCATGTTAGGTCACAAAAAACTCATAAGCAAAATAAAGACTGGGGGTCAGGAGAGAAGTGAAGCAGGCTGAGTAGTAGTAGGTCTCAGGGGAGGTGATAGCCGCATAAATATACCATCGGGTGCAGAGAAGAAGGCTATAGCTAGACCAACAAGATGCTCAGACATGTATAAAGAAGGCTACAATCCAAGGACAATGAGGGTCTTCTGCTGCCTTGGGCACTGTACGTAGTTCTGTTAATCTTACAGAGAAAGAGATGTAGTAATGGAAGAAGAGTGCAATGAAGTAGAAGGATAATTTAGGGAATAAGAGGTGAAGACCACATGGGTTGCTATAGCAACGAGTTTCATCATGTTGAATACAAGGAGGGGCAGATAAGTCATGATATGGGTCTGCAAAATACTGAGAGATAACTGTGAAAGGGTACCATTTGGGAAGACAAATAATGAGGAGAAATCAGATCTGAAAAATATCAACTTCATAGAGAGAGGACAAATGCATAAATGGGTTACCTCAGTGGGTAGTAAATAGGATAGCACCTCCATCGCTAATGACTTTGGACTCAACCAATGTCTTCCAAAATATAATACATATGTTTGTTGGTATGTGTAGAATCAATAACTGGGGTAAATTGGAAAAGTAACTAATTTTCATGAATCCAATGTAATCAGTCTTCATGAATGCTTATGTTTATGTATTTTATCTCATTTTATCATTCAGTGTTGCAAATGTACTATATCTGATTGTGTGTGAGGGTGGTTGTCAGCATTACCTACAATCCTATAGAGTTAAAAACTTTTCTAAATCACAGGGTTACAAACATGGCTTAAAAAGCTAAAACATCCCCATAAAACAACAGTAATCAAAAACAGTCTACAGACAAAACATATTTTTATTTGTTACTGTAAAAAAAAAACATAAAAAAATAACAGGCTTATTCATTTGAATAGAAACATTAAGACACCATCTCATTAGATCTTCACAGTTTCCTGCTGACTCTCTTGAATGTGATGCCACCAGCAGTGGAACACTGGAAAAGAAACACACAAGTATTTAATCACAAAGTATTACAACAGACTAAGCAAAAACAGACCATCACACACAAAAAGCAAAGTCACAAATCTGCAGTGAAAATGGGATACTAAAATTAATATTTGAGCCAAGGAAATCTTTAGAAGTCCTTGAGTAAAAATACTTAGGGACTACTGCCAAGCCCTTACTAAACCTATACTTCCCTGAGAATAAAAATGGACTGTGCCAGATTCTGAGACACTTGCTTTCAATGCAGATAAATTACTCTGGTGTAATTCTGGTTTGCAGAAAGGCATTATACTAGAATATCTGCAATACATTGAGATGAATAAAGTGTTTTAAAATTCCACATGGTTGTTGTCATGTGTCTAAGTCCCAAAACTCTTATGTGGGAAGGGCGTTATGCTACCGATACATTTACACTGTAGCTCTGAAGTCACAGTAGGTGTATAACAGACTGGTAATGGGTTACTCCCTAAGTTACCCAGCTGCATGAAACCCACCCAACCCAAAATGAAAAAGCACCTCAGGAACACGTAAATCCTGTAGTCACCTCCATGGTTGGCCACCAACAGCAAACTAATAAATGAAGATGGTGCTTGTGACAAAACATGCTGATTTTTCTCATTGCCCAAAATATAGCTGGCTAAACCTCTATACCAGCAGGTCATATTACTCGCAGTTCTTCAGATCCACAATCAAAGAATAAAATCTTAAGGCCAACAATTTGTGAGTAGGACTGCATTTCAAAGCAGCCTGATGCCTTAGGTACAGCTTATTTTAAAACGGTGTCCCTTCCTCTCCAGATTTTCCTTTGCTGGTATCTTTTTGTGAATTCTTCTCATTGTACCCCCCCCCCCCACACACACACACACATTGTTATTACCCTGGTTGTTCCGGTCTAGAAACAGCACTTATACACGGGGAACTTAAATTCACACACTTTCTATGATTTGTCCAATGCTCACATTTCACATTTTAGACATTTCAAATGCTATTTATAAAAGGGAAAACTGAAATGACAAGACATTTTCTTCATGCATTTCCCTGAAAACTCTCTTATTATCAATGCTCTTATAACTTCTTACTATAGTTAGATGGGAGGAACAGTCTTGGTTAACTGGATAAAAGTAAACAGATTTAATGTTTCAGGGTGCAGAATAAACAGGGTGCTAAAGTGCTACATGAGGTATAATGCAAGCACCAAAGAGAAGTTTGATCAGTTTGTTTACTATTCAGCCATTACTCCTGCTTCCTTTCAGGCTTTACCTGCTGCACATGTTCTTTCTTTCTATTGCTCTGCACTCATTACAGTTTTCTATATTCTGGCCTTCACATATTAAGAACGCTTGTGGTTTCATATGTTTTTGCTTCTGGTGTATTCATAAGAGATTGAACTACTGCTAGTGATTAAAATTTGCTATAGAGATCTGTTTGTAAAGAGCTACAAATCTGTAATGGGAAATTAGACAACTTCTCTCGAACGGACTCATTTTACAAAAGCCAGGAACAAGTTTACGAATGCATTGTAAGGAAGTTTTTTCTTTTCCTCTTTCTTCCAGCACTCATCTAACTTTTCTGTCATACAGATGTAGAAGTGTTGCTATGTATAGACTTGCATATGCATGTGATGTACCACATTGCCAAGCCTGCATGTCATTCAGATCCTCCTTAGTGTGAAGGAATCAAACACTCTGAGAAAATTAGTAAACGGCTTACCAATGTTATTTATTTTTATGATTAATTTAAGCTTACTGAATTTACTGTTTTGTGTTTTTGATGAACTTAAGCAAACTTTTCAAGTTCCAATCATTAATTCTGCTAACACACAGGACACTTATAGTCATGTTATCACCATTCTGTGTCAAATTCACACCAAGCACTGGCCATATAAACAACAGTTGTTAAGGGGTGATGATGGTGTTTAAGCATAAGAAGTGAATGAATACAGATTTTATCAGTGTGCTAAAACATAAAAATCACATCTGAGCTAAATAAAAAATATATTTTAAGAACTAAAGAGATATTTAGCTTTCTGAGCAATCAGTGTAAAATATGTGAGAGAGCAAAATGCCTCTTTTATAGTCTGGCTGGAGGTGGCAAAGTTGGTAAGCTGTGCCATCCTTTCCTGTGTGTGTGTGTGTGTGTGTGTGTGTGTGTGAAAGTCAAGTCTCAAAGCTCCTATGTATCAAAATGTCATATTTACAATTTTGAAAATTCAGTACAGTTCTGGAGTGGAATAAATGATATATGTGGCAAATGTGGTCCACTAACTTGGTTTCATATCTGACTTGAAGAGTTAAACCGAGAATTCCCTCTTACGCTGTACTCTTTTCACTGTTGGGTTATTTATTTTATTTATTTATTAATCATTAAAATAATTAGTTTGTGTGTTAACTGGCTAGGAGAGCTGGCCCATCGATCCTTTTTAATCATGATCTGGGCTAAATGGCATAGACAATATACCTACAGTATTTGTTGGCATATGCCGATTGATACATACAAGCAAAATTTATTGACAAAGTTATTGTCAAAGAGCAAATTGACATGCTTAGATATATAAATGAGATCATTAAATGACAACTATAGAAATTAATTACTATCTTATTGCAAATATAAGTTAAACCAGCAGAGTATCATATGATCAAACAAAGGTTATTATATAAGGAAAGGGTATGCATTTTGAAATATAAAACATTGACTACTAATGGGCTTAATAAAGACATTAACTGGGAGTAATTAATCTAATTTATTGTTTTATTCTTTAATTAGATGCTTTTATTGCATATATTGTGTGTGTTTTTGATGATTTCAGTTCCTTTGAAGGTATTTATGCCAAGGTGCTATGAGTGAGAAGTGTTTTAATAAACTGAGTGTGCTGCTATATTTCATGTTTTTTCATGTAAATGAGAGATGCTGAAAGTCTTATTTTGAAGGAATATGTAATATAAACTAAATTAAATTAACAATATGGCAACAAAAGTCACAGATTGCAAGTAACATGAAAACCAATAAGAAATCAATATATACATTAGGAACTGAAGTGCAGCTCCCCATTGTTGAATGGAGCCCTGGTCTCCCTCATACTAGGCAGGGGCATTCATCACTACACTAATGATGAAGGTTCTGCAATGGGAGTATTTTATGTTTTACTGTTTTCCGTATTTACTAACACCTTGGTCTGGCACATTGGGAGCTTGAGTGCTCTTCATTTTGCTGATGATTATTCCTCTCTGTAGTTTCTGATGTGTCTAACTCTGAATGTATGCTTACAATTAAAGATGTTAGCACATGGTATATGCACATTATCATACTAAAGGTAAAAATATGGCTTTCCTTTTCATTTTAAGACCTACTGCACTCACAGCATCTGTTCTTCTGGTGATGTTTACCTTGACACCACACGTTATCAAGCAACTGGGAACATAACTTGACCCTCAACTTTCATTTCCAAATCACTTAAATGATGCTCAGCCTGGCATTATAGAAAACTAACTGTTTTTGTTTAAGTAATTATTTGGGTTCTTGGTCATAGGAATTTTTCTTACATAGCTGAATTAATGAGTACCATTATAGCAGCTGTCTCCATGGATAATCTGCAGAGGTTTCAATCATTGCAAACATGTATTCCTAGACCTATAGCCTTGACTTTTGACAAAGACTATACGGTTTGTACTTAGGGTGGTGGTCTAACTCTGTATTAAGGAGAGTTCTGATAATAATTTATGTTTATTCATATACAAATTGATCATCCAAGCTACATATCCTGTTGGGCATAATAACTGATTTATGATGTTTGTAAGTTCATAGTTATACCTGTTCTATTAAGTATCCATTGTTGCTAACTCTTCCTTGGATTAAACAAAGTCATAATGCTTTTCCTTCCTAGCTAGAGGTTTCCGACGTGACCTTCATTCTAACATCACAGCAGCTCAGGATTTTAGCTTGTTTTGTACTTGGTGACATGTCCATATTGTGAATAATTTAAATGTTTTGATGCTTAATGCTGCCTAAGATACTTGGCGGTTTTCTCACTGTTTCTCCTGTACCTGGAAGGGTATATTTATAAGGTCCTCTGTAGAGACTATAATCATGCAAAATTAGGATTAAATGTGAATGTTTAGCTGAACTAAGTAATCAACCAAAAATGTCACAGTAGAATGGCAAACCACTTCATCCCATGTGGCTGGACAGCACCCTACCTCCCACCTAACTATAACCCGCTCTAAGGACATGATATCTTTGGATAGGTTATTATGTTTCTTTGGGAGAGTACTGTCAGCTATTTAAACAGTTTAGTAAATCTGTTTTCAATAATCCTACTTTCACCAAAATGTGATTCAGTAATTCAATGTGCTCACCTATATGATCACAATTTTTAGATATGGAGTTGAAAGAAAGTCGTTACGGTTTTTGGTAAGAAGAAAGACATTTCCTGTCCCCCTTTTTTCCCTATTTCTTTTTTAATATTATTTTCCTAATTGTTGTTTACTTTTTACTTAATATTTCCTGTGTTACTCCATCACTGTGTTTATTGCAATGTTTGATTTATGTCCTGAACCATGGCTGAAACAGATCCTTTAAATAACATCATAACCAGGAAAAAGAAAAACTAATAAAAAATTGAAGAAGCAGTGAAGGACCTCGATAACCACTTTATTGAATACAATCCAATGAAGTTAAGCACTTTCGTCCCAAGTATACATTCAAAGGGACTTCCTCAGAACTAAAATTACAACCACTAACACAGCTTAAAATACTCCAAACAATTAATCAATAAACTAATAATGCAATGATCAATTAAATAAAATAATCAATTAAAATTGGATTAAATTTAACCCTCACGATGCCTAAGCTTCAACAAACAATTAATACTGGTGTACTCATTCAGCCCAGGGAAAACAAAAGCATTTAACTGTAATTGCCACTTTAATTCACATAGTTCAAGATGTTCTGGCAATAGTTTACCCTGATGGTCAAATCCAGTCTGCTGAATTACTGAAAAACTGAATTCATGATTATTATACTCCATCACATGTTTACTCTATGCATTAGTTTGTTTACCTTTTTTAATGTCAGCCAAATGTTCATACATTCTTTCATGTAAACATCTAGTAGTTTTACATATATAAAAGGCATACAACATTCCTAGATTGACAATTAAAATGTCCTTGCTAATTACGGGAGCAAGCTTCAGGCTCTTGGATTTTTGTTTCTCAGTGCAAGGACATTTTAATTGTGATTCAGCAGACTGGCTTTGACCATCAGGGTAAACTATTGCCAGAACATCTTGAACTATGTGAATTAAAGTGGCAATCATGGTTAAATGCTTTTGTTTTCCTTGGCTGAATGAGTACACTAGTATTAATTGTTTGTTGAAACTTAGGCATCTTGAAGGTTAAATTTAATACAATTTTAATTGATTATTTTATTTAATTGATTATTGCATTATTAGTTTATTGATTAATTGCTTGGGGTATTTTAAGCTGTGTTAGTGGTTGTAATTTTAGTTCTGAGGAAGTCCCTTTGATGTATACTTGGGACAAAAGTGCTTAGCTTCATTGGATTGTATTCAATAAAGTGGTTATAGAGTTCCTTCACTGCTTCTTCAGTTTTTTATTAGATCCTTCAAATAAGTCCACATAGTAATAAAAAGTGAAATAAATGAAGTAAAATACTGTGCTTTGTTATGATGCTCAATATTTTTGACAACATTGAATAATCTTTTTTTGTCTGACTTCACAGGACTTTGTTAGGGTTCTATTGAAAAACATCTAATTTTCAGGTGACGCATGACTGTTGCAGTGGACTTAAAAATTCAAATTAAGCTAAGAACCGTTTGTCAGCCTTTAAATATCTTAAAGAGGGGTGACTAGTATGAGGCAGAAACATCTCCTTCCTTGATCATCACACTGTAGCTATCAAGCACTTCACTTTATTAATTTACCTATATACTAGAACTGCCATCCCTAATCCAACATTGAGCATACATTCAAATTGCGATCAGTACTCTATGATCTGATTTTAGATATATAAAACAGTGTAAGAAATGCCTCTTTCTGGAGGATTTTCAATCCATATATAGCTAATTAATCACTGTATATTAATTAGGTCAGATAATGGTAGTAGAAGTAGTGAACTTAAACTCGTCCTAAGTAAAAAAAAAAAAAAAAATATATATATATATATATATATATATATATATATATATATATATATATAAAATTTGAAATACTGTACAGAATTACTAAGTATTTGAAAGTAATCCAAGCAGGGTAGGCAGTCTGTTTCCAGTCAAAAATCATTTATTAATTACACAGACAAGTGATCCAAGTAAAACAACAATAAGAGAGTAATAGTTTCCTCACAAGCTTTCTTATTATATATATATTTTTTATCAGGCAAGGGAGTGGTTTACTGTGCTGTAAAACAAAGTGTTATTGGTATACAGGTTAAATTCACATCCCTTCCCCCATCAGTGTGACATTCGAGCTGGTCCTGCCCTACTAAGTAGCTGTCATAATAATATAACCCTTATGTACATTAAATAAAATTAATAAGGATGTGAATTTAACATGTATACCAATAACACTTTTTTTACAGCACAATAAACCACTCCCTTGCCTGATAAAAAAAAAGTATATATATATATATATATATATATATATATATATATATATATATATATATATATATAATAAGAAAGCTTGTGAGGAAACTGTTACTCTGTTATTTTTGTTTTACTTGGATCACTTGTCTGTGTACTTAATAAAGGATTTTCAACTGGAAACAGACTGCCTACCCTGCTTGGATTACTTTCAAATACTTAGTAATTCTGTACAATATTTCAAATTATATATATTTTTTGACTTAGGACGAGTTTAAGTTTGTTACTTCCACTGCCATTATCTGATACAGTGATTAACTAGATATATATGGATTGAAAATCTTCCACACAGAGACATTTCTTACACTGTTTTGTTTTTGGACCCGCTATACTTGTTTAGTGGGTTGTTTGAGACTCAAGGATACTATGGAGATTGCTTGATTTTAGATATATAAAATCAAAGAGCAGATGCATGCACAATGTCATTTGGGAATGACTGGTCTAGCATGTTATTCCTATATTGATGTGTTCTTGTCACAGCCAGTGGGTCAGAGTCACAGATAAATGAGGTTCACTATAAACCACAAAGCTTGAAATAAAGAGGATGAGCCTAAAGTAACTTCAACACTTTGGTCCTAATGAATAAAATTAATCAGATCAGCAGAAAGCAATTATGAAACTTACCTCAACCAGGTTTCCTCCTACAATTTCAGCAGTGTGATGATAATTTGGGAAGTCCACCACAAGCTTGCCGCCTTCCATGTTAACCGTTGCCTATGAAAATGAAAATGACATATTCGTCATCTTCTTTACATATATTCTACAGTGAATATTTGTGACTATTATTATTTACTTTAGTATTGTAGCATCGCTGCCCATAATAACTGAATGACATACTAACTCAGACAAAGGAGATAAAGAGATGTGTTTTATTAGTTTGACTAATAAATATGAGTAGGATAATTTCTGGAATACTGAATGGAATAGTAAAGGGATATATACAGAAAAGACCAAGATACTTGTCATGAATCCCCTCACTCCATGTGACCTTTACCAGTTGCCTCAGACTAAGAACACAACTGGTGGCAGAAACACTGGAATGGAGACTTCTCTTGATTATACAGTCAGGTGAGTAATGTGGGTTAGCATCCAGTGTGGTGTCATCCTCCATGTTTCATTAGGGTTTTGTGAGTGCTGTCTAACCCCTACCCCATTAGTTATCAAACATTCTACATCCTATAATGTTAGGACCTAAAGGTAAACATGAGTACTGCCTGCCCTCACTCTAGCATGAGTACTACCAATCCTCACTCCAGCATGAGTACTATCAATCCTCACTCCAGTATGAGAACTACCAACCCTCACTCCAGCATGAGTACTGCCAATCCTCACTATAGCATGAGTACTACCAACTCCTCACTCCGGCATGAATACTACCAGTTCTCACTTCAGCATGAGTACTACCAATTCTCACTCCAGCATGAGTACTACCAGTCCTTACTCCAGCGTGAATGCTATCAATCCTCACTCCAGCAAGAGTACTACCAACCCTCACTCCAACATGAGTGCTACCAACCCTGGCTCCTGCATAAGTACTACCAATCCTCACTCCAGCATGAGTACTACCAATGCTCACCCCAGTATGAGTACTACCAAACCTCACTTAACATTAATACTATCAATTCTCACTCAGCATGAGTACTACCAGTTCTCACTCCAGCGTAAGTACTACCAATCATCATTCTAGTGTGAGTGCTACCACCCCTCATTCCAGCATGAGTACTACCAACTCTCACTCCAGCATGAGTACTACCAACCCTGGCTTTAGCATAAGTACTACCAGTCCTCACTCCAGCATGGGTACTGCCAGTGTTCACCCCAGTATGAATACTACCAAACCTCACTCCAACATGAGTACTACCAACCATCACGCTAGCATAAGTTCTACCAACCCTCACTCCAGCACGAGTACTACCAGTTCTCACTCAATCATGAGTACTATCTCACTCCACTATGAGTACTACCATCCCTTACTCCAACATGATTACTACCAACCATGGCTCCAGCTTGAGTATTACCAACCCTCACTCCAGCTTGAGTAATATCAATCCTTACTCTAGCATGATTACTACCAGTCCTCATTCCAGCATGAGTACTACCAACCCTCACTCTGGTATGAGTGCAACCAACTCTCATTCCAGCATGAGTACTACCAACTCTGAATTCAGCATGAGTACTACCAACCCTCACTCTAGCATGAGTACAACAAACCCTCATTTCAGCATGAGTACTACCAATCCTCCCTCCTGACTAGACTGCAAGTAGTCCTTGATAGGTCACACTCGCATGTGCACTGGTGCTTAAGACTGTCACCAAGGAATCCTCCAGGTGGAGCTTTAATTGCAGGACTTGGAGAACCATCCACCCTGGACAGATGAGACACCAACTGGCTGCTCAGTGTGATCCATTGTAATTCTTTCAGTGTTCCGGTCTGCTAATGAAACCTGGGTTGGTTAGTTGAAGTGGCAAGTTTTGTCCCACTTTACCATGGAGCCAGCACTGCTTCTTTCAGCCTGGATGCAGACAAATTTTGTCATCATAAAACTAGTTTCAGAAGACTGATCTGTTGCTCATGCTTCTTTGGATTATTAGGAATTGGATGTTGTTTTATTAACAAGTACTATTTCATTAGCCTTTTTCATTAATTCCTGTTGTTCCTAAGTGTATGACTGACTCAGAACTCTAAATACAGCTGTGGCATATAGCGGTGGCAAACCCTAATGGGCTAGCCATATTAATATTTACACCTTACACACAATCTCATCTGCCTATCTGTGTATTTCATGCTTTATTAGCAAGTAATAAGTACTTTCAGGTGTGGTGCCATCATGACTAAAGTTATATTGTATGGTGGTTGAGAGGAACACTTTTGTAAGCTTTAACAAGGACAGCAAACTGTATAAGTCTAGCATTGTTTTTATGTAAGCATTTGATTCATTATTATTATAGAGACCAGTTGGCATAATGGTTAAGGTCTTCACCTCCCATGCACAAAGTACAAGGTTTGAGCCAATGCCTGTTTGGAGTTTGCATGTTCTTCCTGTGTCTCTATGGGTTCCTCCCACTTCCAAAAAACATGCTGAGTGTTTTCATCACAAACTCATTTATGATGGGAGCTGTAGGCAGCAGCACAGATTCTACATGGTGCACTACAGGGGAAGAGTTGTATAGGCCAACTGCTTTGGTTATCTACTGTGGTGCGCAGTATCCTCAAGATAGGAGAACATGGATCACAAACTGTGTGCCATGGCAAGGCTAGTCACTTGATGGTGTAAAATATGGCTCTAGGTGATTGGATCATGTTGACTAATGCTGCCAAATGGGCACTGGTATTTGCTGGTGTTAAGTGGGTTGAGAATCCAGCCTATTCCGACCTATGCCAGGGATGTGTTCCCACTACAAAGACATAAAGACTAGCAGCCCAGGGTCAGTAAACTAATGGCTGGCTGGTGCCCAGTTGTCCAGCCTGGTATAGCTCTATTGAGTGAAATCTGGACATAAAACCAATCATCCTCCAAATGTGAAATAAGAATGGTTCATTGATGGAAGTGGATGACATGACGGTATGGAGGACATTGGACATCCTATGTATCCAAGAGACAAGATGGAAGGGCTGTGCAGCAAAGCCACTTGGCTTGGGATCCAGAGTCTACTACTACTCAGGAGGTGGACAGGGTAGAAATGGTGTTGGAAATATGGTGAGAGACAGGCTTCAAAAGGCAGTGGGGGATGTCATAAGACTTAATGACAGACTCATGGCAATCAGACTCCACTGTAATGATATGGCAGTATTAATAATCTCAGCCTTACATCAGACTTTCTACAGCATCCCTTCTGTAATGTAAATGAGCTGTTGCAGTTTGATACTGCAAAACTGTTAGGATGGATGACCCTTTTCTTGGAATGTTATAAGAAAGGACGTGATGAGTGGTTATTTTCTAGTGAGATACATGTAGTTGTGTGAATGGCATTTATGCAGTAGCAGTCAATCAGTACAGACATCATGCAGAGCAGCATTTATACAAACACTCTCACACAAACACACACACACACACACACACACACACACACACACACACACACACACACACACACACACACACACACACACACACAAACTCTCATACACACTACTTATCTTTTTTCATGGATACTGAATCTTACCTTAAATGTCTTGCCACTCATAGTATGCATTTCCGATTCTTGGCCAACAGTAAATTTGTTTGTCATGGTCTTATCTGGATAGATCTGCGACCAGGTGAAGCTATTGCCATTCTGAACAATTTCTGTCGCAATCTTAAAACTCCGTCCCTTCTCAATGACATCAGCAGGAATACCTAAACAAGATAGATAAACCCCAAAGCACTTTTATTAGTAATCTGACAAAAGGCTCTTAAAATGTGTAATTTTTTCATATATTAGACGCATTATGAACCTGCCTTAGAGAAAACTGAGTGCTTCATTTGAGAAGGAGAGGATGATTTTGAATGTTCAATTACAAAACATTTGTCTTAAGTTGTATGGATTGTAGAAACAATGCGCACACACACACACACACACACACACACACACACACACACACACACACACACACACTGAAGTAATTAAAATGGATTTGTAAAATTATACGAATTTAAGTAATAATCAGTAAAATGACCACAGTTGTTCTACTTGTCTTTTCTCTACTAATAGCTCTTCTGAAATTGCCTGTAAAAGGTAACTAATGCAGTGGCTAGGGTAATATTTAAACTGATGGTGGAGATGAAAACAACTAGCCAATAAAAAGGATGAAATGAGGCTGAGCTGGTGTATTATCTGTTTATGGGCTTCTTCATGACACCCAAGGTTCTATGGAGTTGCCACTTACCCAGGACACTGTATTGACAGAGAAAACTAACTCAGTTATGTGGTTAGTGACTGGGAATTCAAGATGAGCACTGTTCTGTACAAGCAGGATTCATACTGCCTGTGTTATATGTACACAGTACCCAAAGCCCTGTGTCCTTACCTGCCAGCTCCTCAGGCATATGTGAATCTCTTGTCAACTATATGATAAATTTATATAAATTAAAACTAAAAAGGAAAATACAAAAATGACTGCCAATGGTTGGTACTGAAGTATGACTATGCAAGTGAAAAACAGAGTACCAAAGCCACCACAACATCGCCTGTAAACCAAAAACTTTAATATATCACTTTAAAATAATAAATACAGTAGTTAAAACTTCCATATAAACTTGATAAGCACTTTTGCGTAAACTCTTCCTCAGCTCCCACATTATACACTGATCAAGAACAGTTAAACAAACTGCTATCCAATCACTTACAATATGCAGATTAGGTAAACATGGCTAAGAGCCTCATTGAATGAAAACTGCCTATATGGACCAATAAAACACCTTTGCTCTAAAAAACAATTAAAAACCTATTGGTGGTGAAACACGATCGATCTCAACTCTGATGGTGTATGGACCCAAGACATGAAGATGGCATCAAGCAGGTTTAATCCAAGGGCAAGAATAAAAGCTTTGTGTATGAGTAGCATAAGGTTAAGCTTCACATAACAGTATGAAAACGCTGCATTTCCATTTCACAATTAAGCACTGGTGTTCTAAACAGTATATTTTTTACGTATGAAGGTTTCTTCTGGAAAACTATTACATTTTATAGATCTATTGATGTTTTTCTTTTCTTCTCTATTTCAGTGTAGAAACACTGCAGACAAGGAATGGTGAGGCTCTTTATCAAGGCATTCTATTAATATTTCACGCTAAGTTTGCATTCCACCATTCTGAATTCACACCAACTACTGCTGGGACAGGAATTCATTTAAAACAGTGAATCATGTAAACACACGGGCCCATAAATGAATGAAAACTCTGCATCTCTGTTTTGTGATTAAAATATAGTATCCTAGCAGTATGTTGTTTTTTTTTTTTCTGTTTTGTGTGTTCATTATTACCCATACTTCTTTCCAGGGAAAATAATATTACATTTTATAGGTCTGTTGAATTTTCTTCTGTTCTTTGTTTCATAGTGAAGATGTTGAACACAAAGGATTCTGTGACCCATTATCAGCACTTACAAGCCATTTTTCTCTTTAAGGTTGCATTCATTCTACCATTCATTCATATGCTGCTGCTGCTGAAGAAGAATTCATTTACAGAAAATCTTTCCAAAAGGCAGAGAAGAGGTAGAATAACAGAAGTAGAGATACTCTTACGAAAGTTATCAGAACTGCACTTTTGAGAAAGCAAGTGCAGTACATGTAATCACAAAAAATGTAAAATTATGCCATAAAAGATCAAGAGTGTTATATGTGAAATTTCTGAAATATTTTGAGTAGGCTCTACCTTGTTTATAGAATTGTTTAATTTGAGATTGCCATATCCCAGGCAGATGAGCATAACTGCTCAGTGTGACTTTTGCTAGTGTGCTGTTGACCACTCTAAAGATGAGTGATTTTTTTACTTCTCAACACGTGTGGTGTTTTGGTGCTGTCTCTGAGATCTCAGCATCACAGAAAGAGAATGAGATTCTATTTTTTACTGTCTTACTGACATTCCTTCTCCAATGTGTGGTGAGATCAAAGTGAGAATAATAACATAAAGGGGGTTTAGGATCCATGGGAGTTTTCTCCCTGCGAAAAATGTTTCTCTCTTTTTATCCATTTGCCAAAGGTCTGGCAGTTAACAGATGACTAAGGAGCCACTTTGTGTAGTCTTTCGTTTGATACCTACAGCTTCCATTTGACTATTGTGTGACTGAGCAAGACATTCATACAGAGAATGCTCTGGAGCAACTGGAAAACTGGGCTATGCTCTTTAATAGTCTGCTGGACTGCATACCTCATAGCAACCTAAGCTTGGGACCTGCACAGCTGTGAATATGTGTATCTCAAGCATTTGTGGTTTTCAGCTGTCATGTTCGACCACTTTTTGTACTGAGCCTACATTCAGAGGCTTCTAGCTACAAGCAGTTGCAGTGGATCAATTCTGCCATTGTATACATATCTACAGTTGGTATAGACTAGGTATAAGTTACTGATTTAAACAGATTGGTTTAAAATGAAGTAACAATTAATCCCTTGCATCACTGTTGAACAAGAACTAAAGTGCATTTAACATGCCAGCTGCTGGATTATACTTAAAAGATGTAAATGGTGACATAAAAAATATCTTACTTTATCATGACCTAAAGCCAGATGCTTTACAATGACACTGCAAAGGTTATACAGGCCACTCATTTTGTAGTGAAACCGGAAAACTTTTCTAGTGAAGAAACTCTCTCTCTTTTTTCTTTTTTTTATTTTTCACATTTGATTATTCTGTTAAACAAAAGATTTTTTTTTTTTTATTTATATCACTTCCTTTCTCTTTCTCTGAATTACTAGCACTGGTAATGGTTTCACCCCCCCCCCCCCCCCCATCCAAAAAAACACAACATCAGGTGCCATTTTAAATAATGCTGTAATATTTTTCTCACCCTATTTTTTTAAAATGTCTCTTTCTGTCATATCTCCTGCAGGTATGACAGATAATAATAAAAATAAATAAAATGTACAAAATACTTTTATATCTTAAAATCCCTGCCAAGTCTCAGTAACCAGAGCAATAAAGATAACTTTAAGTATTTGGTTAAAGGCGTGCCAGCACATGCCTTTTCCAAGTTAGAAATGTAAACTAAAACCAAATAACATTGATGAGACAGTCATGCTCCTTCTAAGGATAAAAGAAACTTAACGAGGAGTTTCAAGAATTCATAGTTCATAGACTCTGACTCGGACTCGAACTTGCCAGTGAAAGCCATGCTGCTTTGCTAGAGTTGGGCTGAGAACAAGCTGATGTAGTGAAGCAGATAAGCGGAGTCTCTGTCCGTCACTATTTATACACTTGCAAGGCTCCCTTTTATGACAAGGTAATAAAGCTTTGGTTCTTACTCTCCTCCATAAACCTGACAATAATAAGACCAGAGGTAATTTTCATCTTAGGGGTAGTGATACTCATGACTTTGATGTCAGTGAACTCGACAAGAGAACTCCTTTCTCTATAGGCCTGTGTAGATTATCCACTTTAGTAAGTTGCTCCTAAAAGAAAAGGAAATAGCATTGAATGTGGAAAGAAAACACAAATCATACAAATACATGTGTGTGTGTGTGTGTGTGTGTGTGTGTGTGTGTGTGTGTGTGTGTGTGTGTGTATATAGATAAATCGAGATATATCTCTGGCTATCTATATCTATCTATCTATCTATATGCGCGCACACA